>NW_006921503.1:0-19534 GCF_000392275.1 Phaeoacremonium minimum UCRPA7 | reverse complement strand
CAAAAGTAGCAACTCCCTTGTCTGAAAAGTCACAATTCCCACTCAAAATTAACAAATATTACCCCGGCGGAGGTGTACAGAACGGTCAGATCGAAACATCGGCTCTCGGCAGGCAACTGAATAGTTAAGCAGCATCATGCTGTTCACCGGTTGAACGGTCGTATTAGAGGTCAGTGTTCACCTCATCCCTTGGCTTTACAGAACCAACATCGCACCCAGCCGTATGGTTCGACCGAGGCACGGCTGCATCATCTATGCACCTGTGGTCTGATTCTCATTAGCTCTAAATCGTTATGCAGGTTCTCCAATATGTGATGAACTTGTTGAGCAGCCATTCAATAGCTCAAAAGAAAAGTCCCATGGCGAACCATTTTCATCCCCTTCGATTTTTTCTTGCCGGCGCACCAACACTCTGTCGTAGTTTCGGAATTCCCCTCCAAGGAGCATGTCGATCATTCCTCAACTCGCAGCGCGCCTGTTTCGAAACCCTTCTCATCCATGTCACCGATAACCTCCGCGAATGTAATGTAACAACCTCTCACTAGTAGAATCTTGGCTTTCTTCATCGCCAAGACCCAGGAGTATGTGAATAACGCCGTGCCTCCGATAATATAAGTCCTTTCCTCAAACAACATATGCCTGCATGACTTGACTTGAGCATTCAATCCCAGTAATACATGAATCAGAACTGGCAGGTTTCATCCGATCCGGACCTGTGATTGCTACCACAAAGATCGAAAACGAATAACGGGATGTGGGCACTTCCTTCTACACGAAATCTAGCTATTCTATTTATGACCTAGTGATAAGTTAGCTATACTACATATCGGCATCCGCTTCATCCGTCTGGATTGTTGTTCATTCTCACTACTCACCGACAACAGACCCTGATGTAAGAGTCTTGCAAAATTCTGTCAATATTAGCTTCAAATTTGTATAACTCTCTGTTGATATAAACGCATTAGCTGTTTAGACTAAGAGTCTGTTAAATCTAGCCAGAATACAATTCTAGTAATTCGCTAGATTGTGACCAAAACCTCGATCAGCATAGGCGTTAAAGCCATAGTGGAAAGTGAGCATTTCATGTCTTCTATTGCCTTTACTATGTCCTCTTTTCGCTCTTCTAGCACATTTAGAGATACTTTGTAACTCTATGGGATCCCGAAGGCTCCGGGTCGTTGACAAATGACGTCAAGTGCCCAAGCCAATCCTTTTACACTATGAAGCATTTGTCTAAGGAAAGGCCGTATATGTCACCGTCAATTGACGCTCGCAGCTAGCGTCTAAACTAGACTCCGCGAAGAAAGCATACATAATTTATTAATTCAAGTGCAATGTTTGACAGCCGAGGCTTGATTAGCCGGTGTCAGTTTCGTCTGACGGGCAGAATAGTATAGACAATCCCCGTCCGTTGTCAACATGAGGACCGTGCAGCTTAGTTGGTGCTTGGTGAGCCCTTGCGCGCGCGGACCTGGACAACAAATCCAGCGTATCAAAGCTGTCGCTACAACAATGATCTCCGACAGACTTGGTAGAAAATGATAACTATTAGCACAGGTTGTGCTTGTGGTACCCAACGTGATGCAGGGGCGGAAGTAGAAGGCAGTCTTTACTATTTCTTTCTAACCACTTAGAAAGTCGGAGAAATCTGATAACGGCACCAACCTCGCACAGAGTTGAATCCTACAGCTTCTAACCAATCGACGCAAGGCATAAAAGAACAGATCGTGGGGGCCACAATGAAGGATCAGTTCTTGTGAGTTTGTCAGTCGTCTGGCTTTTCAGGCTGAATAGATTTGCATTGCATGGCGCCTATGATTGGTGATATGTGCCGAGTCTTGGGTAAGCTGTTTCAGGGGACTCTGACTTGCCTATGTTCTGGAACACCCCCTCACCAGAAATTTGTTCATGATTGAGGGAACCGTGCTGCGTAAAACCCTTTAGCTTTCCTACTCGCATCCTAAATTTTCTACCCTCCGAAACCAAGACGAACCTTGACCTGTAAACTCAGCTCCTCTTTCAAGAGTCCTCGTGACTCGGCGCGAGTATGCGGTAATTGAGAAGATGAGCCACCAGGGCTCGCTACGCCATGGGCTCGTCGGTGAAGTTTTACTAGACGAAGCAATAAATCGGAAGCAGAAGCGACTGAGCAGTTGGGATGTGACATTTCTTTGCATCCGTGCCATTGGCACATTACACTCCATCGGCCTAATAGGAGTAACTGTCTTCGTCAGCATCACGGCCAGCGGCGTTACAGACCTGACCGAGAGACTTTCCGAGATTTGTCTACCTCCGGTACGTGTACAGCGTCTCCTCTGATTCCTCCATGATTGGCAATATCGTTGACCGTTGTAGGCCGTAGGTTGTCTCCTTTGGGACAGTGCTGAGTTTACCACGATTGGGGTACGACGCGGTCGTGGCATTACCCCGGAGCGCAGATAGCACTCGAGTTTGTCTTATCCATGGGATGCATAGCAGCAGGATCATTGTTTGCTGCAAAGCATCTTGCAAGTGATGGCCATGTTTGGACCACAGGCACGACCTTCTTAATGATAATGGCGTAAGGACTTGAATTAGCCCAAATTTAAAGGAAATTGCTGATATAATACAAGCATCTCACATGCTTCACTATTTATAAGAGCATGTTTATTGTACCGAAGCGATGTCCAGAACAAAGAAGTGGACGGCATGGACAATATGGGTACAGCCAGGCAACACCTGTTCTTGAAACGCCCAGCAACATCTCCTCTATCAAAGGTCGAGACAGCTTCCACTGAGTACCATCAGAGCTCAGTTTCGAAATCTCGGGCAGAAACCACTGCAGTCGTGTCGGTGGGATGCCATTCACCATCTCGCGTAGCAATGCCACTACGACCAGAATTAGAACACTTTGCCGATGAAGGAGAGATTGTTCGTATGAATAGGGGCGAAACTCAGCCGCAGCTAATGACCATGTCTGATATGGGTGTCAAATTTTCCGTCTCTGACCTCGAAGATTCACCGTCGAGCGTCCAGCAGCCCGAGAACAAGTGCCTAGTTTCCAACAGAATTTCAAATACATGATGTATTAGAAGCCATTGAACTTGAGAGATTCGGGTGATTAGTCACAGAGAGTCGAGATAAATGGGGCTTTGCAGACATGGGACGAGGGATGGCTGGAGACGATGGAATGTTTCCAACTACAAGCTATTCTCAAGTGTACAGAAACCACTCCTGACATAACTTTACATAGGCTCGAAAAAGCTTATTCGAATTCTAACTTCATTCCGTGCTAGTGCTAGACACGTTATATTCTATTCGCTTGCATAGCGCCGTTTATGTATCGAGTCCTGACCAAAAACATCTCCATCTTGGCCCAAAGTCTCGTAACTATTCTTGCTCGTTCCACCGCATATGCTTCACGTAACTTGTTGTCCATTATTATCGAGTATTGCATCTTCGATGGCCATTACTTATTCCGGGATCCGAGGCCCTTGCTCTTCGATCCGGCCCCAAATCGCTCGTCTAGGAATTGACCCCTCAAGTTTCTAATGTGCTCTCTGTCATTGTTGCTCGAAGTTGGAGCATTGGTAGGGTTTGATTTCGACGTAGTCGCAGTTTCCGGAGAGTTTGCATCTTTCTGTGGGGTGGGGGTCGTAGATGGTGTCTGGCTGGAGCCGAGGGTGCGAACAACTGGAGTCAAACGAGTAGGAGCTCTCGGCTTCGGGTCCGAGAACAGACTCTGGAAGAATGATGAGATTTGATCGGCCATAATCGTCACGTCTGTCAATTTGTCTTTGTATGATGTGAGACGCTGTTGACTTGACTTAAAGCCAGTGGGAATTTGAAGTCGAGCCACGCTTAGATGTGCACAGGTAAGGTTCTAAAGATGCTTGAAGTGGCAGAGAGAGGCACAAATCGAAGACTCTGGACTATCGAGAGTTAGATGACGAGGAAAGGTTGAAACCTCATATCTGTAGATGGTTCCTTCAAATGGCGAAGGTGACCAATGATAGATGAGCTAAGGCCTAATTGTGTTGTCTGCCTGGTGCTGCGCCGCACTGCTCTGTGCCTGAGAGGGATCGCAGCCAACATTTGCAAGCCCGAGCCAGGCACTCTGTGGCCAATAGAATTATTGGTCGAATGTTTCTTGCGTCTGGAGTAGGAATGAACATATTGTTTAGTCCATGTCGCAATTGGCTTGTAGCAACTGAGCGGAGAAGTGTAAGCTCCTGTTAGGTGCCATCTTGGCCTTTCGACACTGTTAACTAACAACGGTCCTGGTTGTCTCTTCCTCTTTTTGAAATGCACGATCTCCTACATATAAGATCGAACATAACAATGAGTTTGGCACTTGGCAGCCAGAGACACTGACAGAGAGTCAGTGCTTTCAATATATGGTAGAGTGAGTATGACGGTTGTACCATTTATTAGATGATGTTGGCGTTTGATAAGCAAGAATGCCCCGATATCGAGATCTTAAGCATCGCCATTCTTTGACTCGTCTCTAGTATTTTATCATTGTATGGTGTAGGACCAGTATGTGGGGCAAGGTCTTGAGATATTCGCAACTCAGTTACTAGCCTTTTTAAGAAAACTTATCACTTCTCAGGTTATTTTATTCAGAACCGTAGAGGCAACGAACGCAGACTGATGCTGAGAACACTGTACCGGCTACCAGACAAGACAATCTAAAAGATAATTCACGAGACATTGTCAAAACGATGTAGTCTCTCCGCTTTCTGTTCCTCCCGATCAAGCGATCACCAGGATTTCCTTATAACTGCAAAACGCTAAGCCATGTTGTTGAAACACGGAGTGAATATCGATAATTCCGCCACTGTCGCTTGAGTTGTGCCTCTGCCTATGTCTTGAATCTCGATTTGGATCCGCAAGTCGGCAAGTTGCATTCGAAGGTCATTGGGTCATGAATTCTGTCCGAGAGGAGGCTGCACCTGGCGCGTCCTTAGTAGCGGCCGACGGGTAGCGCTCTGGGGCGCCCTGCTGTGCTGGGTTGCCTCGCTGGACGCGCTTCTGTCGCCCACTGTCCGTCCACACCGCCTCACCAAGTTCAGGATGCCCAAGAGGCTCAACAGGCTCAACTGCGTCAGAAAAATCACCGGGCACCTGGATTGCTTCACGACCACTCCTGGACTTGGCGTACGCGTCGTCGAACTCGGAACCGCCCAGACCGTATAGTGCGTCTTCAAAAAAATTCCTGTATTCCGATGACATGGCGACCTAAGAAGCTGGTTGCCGTAAAAGAGTGATACGATCGCTGGAGGAAACTTGCTGTTTCAGACAGACAGTGGTTATGTGATTAATAAAGGGTGGAAAGTGTTCAAAGTCAGAGCCTGGGGAAAATATTGGAAAGATCGAGAGTTCATCCCGAGGGCCGCTGTCGAATATGAGGCTGGCGTCCTGGTCTCCTCCCCAATGGCATCAGAGGGCGCCCTTGATAGCGGCCTGCTGTGTAACACATGTCACCTAGCAAATCAATCAATAGCCTTGTTTGGTAGCAGATTTCTACGGACGGAGACATACAAGTTTTTTATCCCGAGGCATCATCCCGCCTGGCTCGTGTTATTCAAGCCTCTACGCCGACTAAAGCAGCATCATCGTCCCAGATCATGCCTTTCGGGAGAGCCTTCCATTGCATTTCATCATCCAGCAACTCTGTCATTTCAGCCCACTCTGCTCGAATGCGAGCGGCTTTCGCCTCGCTTCTGGGGACAACCTTCGCCTGGAATGGCTTTGGCAGCACAAATAGACCCTCTGTCAAGTCGTGCATGGCAGGCACAATCTCTTCACCTGTAGCATCGTCAACAGCTCTGTGAAATTCAAATCCCCACAGCAAACGTGACATGGCCAAGAAAAGCGATCTATCAGCAATGTGCATGCCCTGGCAGAGCCGGCGGCCAGCACCGAAGACGAAGTGGTCACGTTTCGTTGCATCTGCGTTCGTTGCTGCCTCGGCTGACGTCTGCGTATCTTCGAGCCAGCGGCTCGGGTCAAACCTTTCGGGGTTTGCATGCCTCTTCGGGTCCATCTGTACTGCCCTGCAACCGTGAAGTAAGATACTGTCCCTTGACAGTTATTTTATTGAGCACTTACCACACGTTATACACCATCGTTGAGCCCTTCGGTATCTTATACCCCATGTACTCATCGTCCCGAATGACGGCGTGTGGTACACCCAAGATATCAGTGGGCATCCAACGCATGCTTTCTTTGATACAGCCGCGAATATAGGGCAGATTGGGGAGATCATCCAATTCAGGAAGTCGCTCCCCGCAAACACGATCAATCTCGGCCTGTGCGGCTGTCATAACTTCGGGGAAGATCAGTAGTGCTTGGACAAAGCCAATGAGGGTGGCAGCAGTCGTGTCAGAGCCTGCCTCAAGGAGTGACCCGCTGGTATAACCCGCAATACCTTCGGAAAACCCTTGCTCCTCTTCGGCTTTAATCAAGTCGACACAGAAGCAGGGCTGCGAAACGTCAGTTTTGTAGCTCTGTAGCTCTTGTGGCGTGGTAGAATCAATGGAGCTCATGCCTTTGCTTTTCCTTCCTTGTATCTCTTCTTTGTGTCTCTATAATGCCCAATGTACAAATCGTACTCCTTTTTGTGTAGGCTCTTTGCATACTTTCTCAGAGGCAGAAACACATCAGGAAGACGTCTGAGCAGTGGAAACAGGTCAAGGATGGTAGCGGTCTGACAGCCAGTGACCTCGCAGAACTGTTCGAAGCCCTAAGTTGCCTTTAGTATAATGCGATTTAAATACTTCAATGACATTTACCCATGTGAAACAATTGCTTTAATTTTGGGTCATCAATACTAGTTGTACGGAAACCGAAGACCATTTGTGTTGTCAAAGAGTTCGTGTATCTGCGAATGTGATCTACAAACAGTGACGGTTGATCAAGAAAGCCCACAAGCATCGCTTTATTCTCTAGGTCTTGGTAAGGAACATATGTTCGAGCAGCCTTGATATTGAGCAGATTGTGTACGAGCTTGCGGATTGAACGCCAGGTTTCGCCGTATTCCTTGTTTTTCAGATTAGATCTGAGCGATCAAGGAAACCCAGCAGAATTTTCATTTCAGTGAAAGGATCTCACCATCAGCAGGACGCGATATCCGCCACTGATAATCTGTCCAAGATACATCTCCGGGCGCGACGAGTAGATTCCGCTTCTCTTGTCTAAGAGATCCTTGATCGCTTGATCGGAAGAGAGGACGACCATGACCTTCATACCCAGAACGAGCGAGTATACAGGGCCATTTTCTTCTGACCATTTCTGGAACTGAAGGTGGGCCTTCTCTTTGGGCATCTGATGAAGATTTCCAATCAATGGAAGGGTTGGCGGACCTGGCGGACATCCATTTGGTCTCCGGCCGACTCTATTCAGTAAAAATAAGAGAACTCCTAGGAGACCTACTCCAATGGCAAGACGAGTTGACATAGCCATGGTCATCAATGCTCAAAAGAAGACAGATTTTTTTACTCTTGAACTGAGAAATTCTACCGAGCTTATAAATTATCACTGGAGGCTCTCCGGGTGATAAGATCTTTGGGCACTGCTATGCACAAGGCTGTACGTGTGAAGGGGCAATAGGTCGCACCCCATCTTTGTACTACCCACCATCTGAATTAAAAGGTACCGAGATAGCCCTGTAAATACTTTTTTCGACGAAAGGAAATGTTTTCTGATACCGCATGGAACTCCATTCATCGGTTGAAGTCTCAACTTATGACTATCGTAACTATTTGACCCGCATTCCCGTGGTCTGTATAAGCTCGCGTGGCTTCAAATAACGCATTAACAAGGAATCAAGCTGTCCGGAACCGGATCTCGATGAATATGCACCCCGCAGATAGGGAGGGTGACATTATAGGCAGGCTGCCTCGGGCTTGTTTGCTTTATAATGGTTGGGCCGCAATACTTGAGAAGCCGAATACTCCCTTGCTTCAGCATACATGACATATTGTGGCTCGCCAAAATGATCGATTGTAAGTGCTACGATCTCACAATCTAGGGTTGAATCTGTGTTATCGCAAAAGCTGGAAACCTGAAATAGTACGCGACTGTTGAAGATCACAGAACACAAATATGCCCAGAGCCGTGATATGAGCTGGTCAAATCAATGGAGACTCCGAGTTAGTGTATTCTTTTGTGGTAGGTCGAATCCATGCTAATGGCCTGCATGGGTGCTCTAAGGACAGCCGCATTGGATCATCAGACTCTTCTAGCACTATTAATCGCAACTCCGAACCAGCGCAATAACGTCTAACGCCTGGTTTCACTTTTGTCTGATGATTAATTCAGTGTCACTTGGAAAAGTAAAGATGTCTGAAGATGGAGAAGGTCGTGCTGTGAGAATTGCGAGGATAACAGGGTTGACTCGTTTAGGCAAAGAGCCCTGGAGACAAAAGCCTTGGCCTATTAGGATCAACCATGCGGGCTGGAGGCACCCCTGTGGCCCCCTCATTCCAATTTCAAACCGATGCAACTTTCAAGGGCAACCATGTCATTGAATGCGAGGGCTTTATAGGCAAAACATCAGAACATCACACAAGAATGGTTTCCGCAAATCTAGCCATCAAAATTTCTCCTTGAAGATTGAAAACGGAAAACGTAGCGTATGAACTCCCAAGAAGAAAATCTACATCGAGACTCTCGTAGCTGTTTTGCGGGGAGTTATCTCGGTTCTCGATGACTTCATCTAAAAGAGCGTGTGATGAAGTACGGTGTTACGTAGACAATCAGCAAGAAAACCACATGTACACCTGCAATCCTTCTCTCGTGATGATATTGCAAGCCACGACAAGGGATCACCCAGTCGTATATTTCAACCTCGTCCTCAAAAAAATGGCCCCAGAAAGACCCTGGTCGATCTTCAGCAGAGCTACCGTAAAGCCTTGCGCTAACATGTGGGAAGCCATGTGGGCTCCAGTCGGTTCTCTGGCGGGTGCAGATCACCAATCAGCCCTCTTTGCCCTAGCCAAGGGCATTTTTGATAGAAGATCTGTGAATCAGTGGATGCGGATTTGGTCAAAAGGGGCGAACAGGAGAAAAGCAATGTGGTGTTGGCTCTCCCACTTGTCATGACTTGCATCCTCATGTACAGTGGTCCGTAATAGCCTCGTGCTAGGCTCTTACGACACACCCTACCGTAGACTTCTGGGCCCGTCCTTGGATGGTCGCGGCTCCTGAGTCTATCATGGAGAGGTTTGGTGTTGAAGCCTGGATATTATTCTCGCTTGGTGCTGTCATCACGATACTTAGGACATACGCTCGGATCATCTCCAGCGGCGTCAAGGCGCTCCAGGCCGACGATTATTTGGCCTGGCTTGGTGCGGTATGTATTGATGTTGTTATATCGTTGGATCAAACTAATTAAATCGAGAAGGGCTTCTACGCGATAACCACTGCGATCCTTTATTCATTCGAAGGAGTGTCTCACGGCCTTGCTAACCATGGCATCACGGAAGAACAACGAGCCCGGCTACGTTCAGATGACCCAGAATACCAATGGAGGTTAGTAGACAAGTTCCAGCAATAATGCTCGATGCTAAAGTGTGTATTTAGGGTGAACGGAGCTATCATGCAAATTGCTGGATGGTTGACTTATTCGATCTTGCTATGGGCATTGAAAGCATCACTTTTGGTATTCTACCAGCGACTGAATGTATGAAGATCCCTACGTATGACTTGTGGTTGGCTATTAACCGTATTAGATTTCGTGGACGCGCACCCATTTTGTGAATATCTACATCGCCTTCGCCCTCGTCACAACCAGCTGGATAGTTGTCACGATGAATCTATTTCTGGCCTGTCGCCCCTTCCATAGAAACTGGCAAATCTCTCCCGACCCTGGAAGTAGGTTATAACTGAATCGCATGTGAGTATCGCAATGTGCTAATCTCAGATTCCTTCACAGATACCTGCCAGCCAGCTGTGTCTAGCCAATTGATACTTGTCTACCTATCACTCAATATGGCCACAGACTTATACCTGCTCTTTGTACCACTACCACTGTTATGGGATTCCAACTCGACGCTACCGAAGAAGGCAGGGACAGCGTTCATGTTATGCTTAGGAGTCTTGGTGATTGTTTGCGCCATCCTGCGAAGTGTTCTTGTTCTCCAGGTTCGTCATTTCTCTATACGACAGCAGACAAGACACTGACACATACCTTAGGATCCGGTCGGTAGTGTGCGCGTGGCTAGTTCATGGGCTCTGCGAGAGGCATTTGTCGCTGTTCTAGCTGTCAACCTGCCCCTGATTCTGCCACTCGTGAAGCACCAGGCGCCTCGAGTGTCTCAGCTCCTTCTCTCATCAACGCGTTGGACAGAGAAATTGAACGCGAAGCCCTTTGTGAGTAAGCACAGGTCTGAAAAGGGTTCAATTGCCTTGAGCGACCCAAATATGCAAGATTACGATGCCGCAGCGATAAAGACAGACGTATCTAAGGTCTCAACTAGGGAGAGCCAAGAGCAGATGATGAGGATAGTCACCTTGCACAATCAAGGGGCTTGGGACGATTGGAAAACCAGGAATGCATCGTCTCACGGCAAGAAGGACGACCGAAGACGAAAGACTGCCAGTGTGTATGAAGCACATGGGATTGATTCACTTGTGTTACCAGGTGAAGAACAAAACCTGGGGCAGATGGGCCACTTCGCGTTTGCAAGAGGTCCTGTGAGGACAAGCTATCATTCTCGAAAATAGAGCTCCTTCATTTTGTACGATAGCGTGCTACAATTTACTATTGGTCGAATGCAGTGAGTTTCATCTATACGTCTTCCCTGGCAGACTTGACAGACAACATGTATCTCCGTATGTAGGTCGTTGAACAGCCCCGAGGATCTGACAATCCTGCGCTCCTTGATGGGTCAGGAGCTGCAGCGTATGGAGGGGTAAGGGGCACGGGTTCAAGGGGGCTCCGCAAGCAAACGCACCCTTTTCGGCGCTGATCGACTGCATACTGCACACCGCGATTCCGTTGTTTGCCACGCACGCGTGTAAGCCCAGGCAGCGATAAGTTGTCTCTCTTGCTTGCAATGCATTATCAAACGGCACGACCACATCAGTCGCGCCTTATTGAGATCGAGAGCCGCCATTCTTATCACAAAGCTATGTTCTTCTAAGAATCTCCTGTGCCGTCGCTGGAGAACTTGTCTGGAAACCTGCTAGATTACACCATAGCACTTGAACCTGATATTGAGGCTCTCTTCCATAATGTCCCATCTCAACGAGGGACCTTTCCTTCAGCCATGGGATTACGAGGCTCGTGTACCAATCGTGGATGGGAAGATTCATGACCCCGTCACCGGAGAGATTAAGCCCAAGGGTGAATGGCTGATGTCCGGTCCCCCAGCCATGGACCTGGTCTGGACCAATATCAAGACAGTTGAAGTCGAGAACCTCTTCACCACATGTCGCATCACGCGGGCCGGCCCGTTAGACAAGATTCTGATCTCGATTGGAAAGTTTCTTGAGAAGGGCTTATGCGAGATTCATACCATCTCAGCGAGCGCATATTCAGTGACCTGTGTTATATATACCGAGGTTACGACCAACGAATTTGTGGATGCGCTTGGTGCGAGTGAGTTGTTTTGACTATCGCAGCTGGGGGTGATTAGGGGGAGCCTGGCAGAGGGTTAACATGTCGAGCTTCAAATCTCATAAAATTCTACGCTGCATGACGTTATGATTTCCGAACCTGTTAGCTATAGATGACAGGATGACGTGCTATGCCGTAAATTCATCATGATATTTTCGTTGTTCACATATGCGGTTTCATCTTTATGCATCCGGCGTTGGTAGTTGCTTCTCCGCTCCTTCTTCATTGTGGTTCGGTAACAGCACGACAAGTGGCTTGGGCAGTTTCGCGGTCAACCCTTTGCTCATACCGGCTAGCAAGGTAAAGTCAGTATACGATCATCAGGCTGTGAGGGGAAGTCAAGGACTGACAAATCATGAGATGCGCAAATTGTATAATGGACGGAACCCAGGTCACAAGCGCGAGAAATTGGCCAAAGCTCCAGTCTCGCGACGAGTTGACAAACGCTTGCCCAAAAGCATCTCTCATACTCTTCCACGAGGAATAGAAAATGACGCAGAGCCATATAATCGTAGTCGTCCCGAAGATGATTGGAAGCCACCCGAGAGCGAGATAGCCGCAATTGGCAAGAGTACCGTGCTGACCGGACTTGGACGGCCGTCCCCTGTAAGCCCATACGATGTGTAGCATGCTAGCTAGAAGTGCCAGTGCCCAGAGGGTGAAGCAGGCTGGGAAACGAGTTTTCTTGTCCCCGAGATTGTCCAAATTCGTGCCCCCAAGAATCCCCCTAAGGCATTGATGCTCCAGGGGGAGACCCTCGGGCTCTTCGTTCGAGTGCTGGAACCAGAATTCGATGCCGAAGAGTATGATTGTGAGCAGACAGTTGGCCACGAAGCCAATCAAGTTCGTGGGTCGTACGCGGAAGTGGTTCCAGTAGGAGGCTCCGATCATGACCATGGCTGTGCTGCTGATCAGGCTGAGGACCTCGGCCATGAAGATGTCATAGTACGTCTCATTCCACAGCCTGTAGATTATTGTCGATATGAGGACAGAGACAGTGAAGAGAATCACAGCCGAAAAGAGATCATCTAGTGACGCCACGAGGGAGTCCCGTAGGACCCAGCGTTTCGACAAGCTTGAGACGCCTTGTCTATAGCTGCCGAGGGGTGTCCAGCTGAACAGGGCTGGGAAGGCGAAGAGGACCGCAAGCACGATGAGCATGGCGGTTGAGATGAGCATCTAAATCAATCAGCGGTGGTGCCTTGATGAAACTATACAGATAGAAAACCTACACCGATACCTGTGATATCTGGATCTCCGATTCCCGAGAGAGAGTGACAAATCGCTCCGGTGCACTGATATTTGGTGGAGTTAAGGAAGGCCGCTGTGCCAATTCTATCGTTAGCCACGTTGTCCCACCACCAGTCGGACACAGCCCTTGGACCGGAGCCGTTTATTGTTGCTGGGAATGCCTTTGTGGTGAAGTCGTGCAGCGTTAGAACGGCTAGATCAAGCGTTGAAGGGTTGTCAATGACATCGTCTATGGCGATGAAGGTCTGGGGCAAGAGGGCGGAGGCATAGTAGCACATCGCCAGGTTGATACCGAAGTAGTTGTTGGTGATGATCTCCTGCAGCATGCTCATCTTGAAGTCGGATAGCTTGGTGATGTTGTATGGGTTGACGGTCGAGGGGTATGGCACGCAGGGGTTTGGCTGGCCCCATTGCGAGATCTTGTTGCCGTGCTGGTCGAGACACGACGAGTAGTCCAGTTCCAGATAATTCGCCATGGCAAACGATGGTGCTGGCCGTGCTGGTGATGCTAGTGCAGCTGTGAGCTAACAGGTGGCATTCTTGTCGTTTTCACCTCGAGATTGCAAATGTATTTCTCTTCGTAGACGACGTTGTTGTGATCTATTCGGAGCTTCCCTTTCACTCGTTTTCTGCGTTGGGAACGGCTGAGAGCTGAGACGTCATTTTCGTCTGGAGGTCGTGACGATGTTCCGGTGGCCCAATTGTTGCTTTTTGCTGCGGTGATCGGCCGCGAAAAGGATTCACAGCCGCGCCGAGTTTCCTGTTGCACATTACGTCAGGAAGGAGCGAGCGCTGAAATCGAAATCACCGTGTTCACAGGCAACTACGCTATGTTTGGTTATCTGAGTCGTCTATGTATACAGCAGCTGGGGCTGGGGCAGTGAGTCAAGCTTCCGTTCCTCACTTCATGCAGATCAGGATCAGCATGCTGAGTTAGGAGGAGTTGCGGTCTCGGAGAATTGCCCTTCCCTTCTGATACCTGATACACGATAGGCGGCGGCGGTTGATCTACAGCTGACTAGACTGGTCTAACAGCGCCACGGGATGGTCTGGCGCGAACAGCACCAAAATGTGGAAAGGCCTTTGGAATATGTGAAGAGTCTTTTGACATGGTGCTGACTCCCAGGAAAGCTGAGACGAGACGAGACGGGCTAGTTGTAGAACTGCCTGCGAAGCGTTAATTATTGCTCAGCTTACTTCTCCCTGCTGTTCATCATGGGCATGTCACGGCGTGCCTTTCTAGAGCGCTACCAAGGGAGCACCGGTTACATCTACATTTTGCCTATTAGAACAAGCGACTACATCAAGTCAACTTTGTTTCCTGCGACCTTACTGGTAGATCGCAATTGGCCCGTCACCAAAGAGCGGCATCAGGGCCTGTAACCGGGAATCCTGCGTCTGCTGCCGGGCGAGAGGCAGACTTTCCCACCACCAACACCAACACCAACACCACCCTAACATCCAACCAGTAGGCAGTCTGATGACGATGCAGAGCTGTATGTATGAATGTATGAGGCAAGGTGATGGGGTTCTGGAGAAGAGCACAGCCTCGGATCGGACACTGGGAGACTGGGTCATGTGGAGAGAGACAGAGATCAGTCCAGCCCCTAGTAGGGCATCGCTAACGTTAAAGCTACCGAGAGACTCTTCACTGTGGTTAACGTTAAAGCAAAGCTTAGCTGGAGTCCAGTGTTGGACGCATGGAGAACCGAGGGGGGCTTCGATCAGGGCTTCTAGCGTCATGCGCGACGTTGAACTGGCCCAGTCAAGCTTCCAATTGCAAGCCCGTGGAGATGGCAGTGGATGGACGGTGGATGGAATGGTGTGTGTTGGTGGCTGGGCACAGCCGCAAGCCATCGCATCGCATCGCATCGTGTAGTTGTCGTATGGAGACACCCAGGTAGGAAGCACTTGCTGCATAGTAGACACCTTCCTCATCCAAGCTAGAGAGCTCTCCTGCCACCATTCTGGCTCTAGTTCAAGAGACAGGTGTCAAGCGAAGTCAACAAATCAGCCTTGCCAGCGAGTGTGGAGAACAGATACCGGTGGCTTGACTGAGCAGGTAGACAGATAGACAGAGAAGGGGCGAGATCCGTTCCCCACGCTGCCACAACTGCGCCTCATCACTCAGGCTCGGTCTTCATAAAGGGTAACGTCATATATCATCCCCAGAAAGCGACAAGTATATAGATAAGACATGATAAGGCATCTGAAACTCAGAAGAAGACATCAAAAGAGATTCAAAGTGGTTTCTCATCTCATCGTGAAGAGAGTTTAGCTGTCCACTTGTCATTGTCGAGTGACTGATTGACTTGACTTAGCGTCTTGGAGACTCTTAAGCTTAAGAACCCCGCCACCGCCGAGACACCGAGACCCTGAGAGTGACGCAGTGAGCTCGGATCCGCTGCAGGCCAAGCAACACCAGCAGCTCTCCAGCAGATCTCCACTGGAGCAGCACACAAACCATGCCGTCCCTCTTCAAGAGGAGCAAGGACGACAAGTCGCCCTCCAACATCCACCGGCCCAGCAGCAGCAGCAACATCAGCATCTCCGGCCGCGATGAGGCTCTCCCGGCATACACCCCCGAGGCCACGGCCGGTGCCAATGCGGCGGGCGGCTCTCCGAACACCGATAATCAAGAGATCGACATAACCGCCGCATTCGCGAACCTCTCCATCTCGGCCACCCCCCAAGACCCCACCGTAGCCACATGCCTTGCCCACCTCAAGCTGCTCTTCGCGATCCAGTCCATGAAGGAGGATGTCGGCTACACCGACGGCCTGTGGGATATCTGGGACACGAGAGCCAGCAAGGACGAGCTGCCCCAAGATGACCCCGCCCTGACCGCGCTGCCCGACGGCAAACCGGCCGAGAAGCTGGCCCCCGAAGACGAGAAGAAGATCCTCCTCAGCAAGATCCGCGAGAAGCGATGGGCCTTGTTCGTCGCCCGCGCCGTCGACCGCTACGAGGCGTGGTGGGGCTCTTTGGAGAAGCAGATGCTGCGCGAGGTGGACATGACTATGGAGGGCGTTGCCAGCTACATCCTGTTCCCCTATCGTGGCGACCAGATGCACTGGACGCCCTTCATGCTGCCCCCATTAGGTATGCTCTCTCTCCTGAAGAAATAGAAATACCTACAAGTTTGTGGAATTGCAGTGCTGATAATCACAGATGTCCTCATGGTCATGCATGCACACATGCTGAACCCCCGATCATTCCTCGAAGACACCCTGCGCAACGGTTTGTGCGCCCTTTGGTCGACGGGCATGCCCTGGAACGTCATCAATGCTGCGATTGATAGCGATTTCAACTACAGTGTATCAGACGATGCAAAGGCATACTGGGTCGGTCAGACGGGTCGGAGCTGGGAGAATGCGGACGATTCCATGACCAAGACGCTCAGGTGTCCCGCATGCAGCACCTCGATCGAGGTCCCCTGGACAACTTGTGGTTCAGACGAAACATACAAGGGGAGTCGGTATGTTTTATCCTTCAAGTTTATTTGACCATCAGTTCTAACAATTTTCCCAGCCGGCCAGGACTGATCGGCTCCGGCTACGGAGATGGCAAGTTTCTCATCTACTGCCCGTCCTGCTCCATTCAAATCGACAAGGAGCTCCTGTCTGTCGCCAAGCTCGTCAAGGACACAGAATATCTTCTTGCGCGCTCAGTACCTATGCCAGGCACCATACTCGAGCCCAGTTCAGGGATGCCCGACATGATCCAGCCAGGATATCGCGGGCAGACCAACGGCCGCACCTTCCCCAACCGCCTGATCAAGCGGGCTCTACGCATCCAGATCATTGATCTCATCAGGCCTGGCGCCAATCCTCGTCCAACGATGGAGACCGTCCGAGACTTGATTGAGAAAACCCTGGCGGACAACAACGCACTGAAGAATATCGATGAGATCACCACTGGCTTCGGACGACGATATGTTCTCAACCCGCAAGCCAGAGTTTCCGTACGCAAGATGATGTCTCGATACTGGGAGAACTTCAGCCCCTTTGCGCTTGACCTAGGTGGCGCCGTGATACGGCAAGGCATCTTCACCGAAAAGATGTACCGTATCGACTGGCTTCACTCACCTTCTGCTACTGATACCATGACACGCCTGATCAAGAAGTACACACGCTTCATTGAGATCATGGCGGCATATCCCACTAAGACGGCGGTCCCCACGCTTGATGTCGATCTGGCCTGGCATACTCATCAGCTGAGTCCTAGTGCGTACTATCGCTTCACCGTGGAGCGAACTACCAAGTTCATCAACCACGATGACAAGATCGATGAAGACAAGCTCGGACAAGCCTTTGAGTGGACGAGTAAGATATATCAGGAACGGTTTGGTGAGGTGTACAGTGAGTGTACATGCTGGTACTGTGAGAGTAGGCTGCCCCCATTAATTGTTTCGCTACCCAAGAACTCTAACCATGTATAGCAATCCGTGCTTCTCATATTTCATCCGTGGGCAAGCTTCTCGGTGTGTCAAACAATGAGAAGATCGCCGACGCCTTCTACAACAGCGGTGCCGCGAACATGTGTCCGCCTAACAACTCGGCGCACATCTCCGCACACAATGCCGTCAAGATCGCCGAGACGGATGCCCGAAATAAAGTCACAAGGCACTTGCGCCTCTACCAGCAGCAGAAGCTGGAGGCAAACTACCAAAAGGCCGTGAGGCGCGCCGAGAAAAAGGGGAGAAAACTCCCGCCGAGAGACCAGTACTATGATCACTGGGGCTATTCTTACTTCAGTACGTTCTTCACAAGCAGTCAAAAATGTATCATGAGCAGAACTAACTCATTGGCAGTGTACTCGCCTTTCATCTTCCCATTGTACTTTACCCCAGGAATGTATTACGGATGGGATCCTTGCTATTCTGCCGCTGGTGCGGGCGCATGGGCGAACTGTGCGGCTGGCAGCTGTGGCAATGGCGGAGTCGCGGCCGGCGCCTGTGGTGGTCCTGGAGGCTGTGGAAACCCAGGGGTGAGCACTCTAGATAATATCTTTTAAGATCTCGTACACTGACTTATTGCGATAAGGGCTGTGGAACCGGTGATAGCGGCGGCGCGGGAGGCTGCTCCGGGGGAGGCGGGTGTGGAGGAGGAGGAGGAGGCGGTATGTGATGACTCTCCCAATGTCTTACTCTTAGTTGATCTTCTTGCTGACTTCTTAACTAGGATGCGGCGGAGGCGGCGGTGGTTGCGGAGGCGGTGGAGGTGGCGGCGGTTGTGGTGGTGGAGGTAACCTCTCTTCTTCCTAATCTTCTTCGCCGTTGCTAATGTTCCTACAGGAGGATGCTAGAGAGAACATCATTGTTTTGGGGCTCTTGTTGGTATATTCGGCTGCTGAGGCTTTTTTTGATATCCCCCTACGTTGTCATTGCGTATATTAGCGAGTCCACCATATGGTAGAGCCTCGTTCGCCCTAGGTCCATGACTTATACATTACTATCTTGATCATAAGTATCTTCTGATCGACCATGGTTTGTCGTTCACTCATAACTCCATATCCCATGCATATCATATCGTGGAATATGCGTTAAGTGCTAACTGTCCTCCAAGATGAGCGTACAGCACCTTGCTGCCCTCGGGTATCTCCCCCCTTTTGATCATGTCCATCATGCCAGCCAAGCTCTTTCCTTCGTACACTGGATCTGTGATGAACGCCTCTGTTCTAGCGCCGAATTTGATCGCTTCTATAGTGGTCTCATCCGGTACTCCATACGTCCCTGCATGATACCTGTCATCTAAAATGATGTCCGCTTCCGTAATGTCGTCTTCGTCAAGTCCGATCTTTACGCCCGTGAACTTCGCTATTCGCAGAACTTGGTCAAATGTCTGCTTGACTGTTGCACTGGCATCGATGCCCACCACTCTCCGCTTTCGACCGCCGTTCTTTTCTAGTAGCTTGAACCCTGCCACCATGCCTGCCATGGTACTGCCTGTGACAGCACATACTATTATCGTGTCAAAGAAGATGCCTATCTCCTCTTCTTGACCGGCAACTTCAAAAGCCCAGCGCGCAAAGCCTAACCCGCCCAGCGGGTGATCTGATGCTCCTGCAGGAATATAATACGGCTTCGATCCCGTTCTCTGGATCTCGTCCTGTAACTTAGCGAGCGTGTCCTTATGCTCAATGCCGAAAGTGCTCGGGTCCAGACGCGTGTCCGCGCCCATCAGTCGGCTGAGCTGAATGTTGCCGACGGTCTCATACCCGGCATCCACCCACTCGACCCAATGCTCCTGGACGAGCGCGACTCGTAGGCCCGATGCGGCGCCCACCGCGGCAACCTGGCGAGTGTGGTTGGACTGGACGCCGCCGATGGAGACGAGCGTGTCGCAGCCCTGCGCCAGCGCGTCCGGCACCAGGTACTCGAGCTTGCGGGTCTTGTTGCCGCCGTACGCCAGCCCCGAGTTGCAGTCCTCGCGCTTGGCGAACACGGCCACCTTGCCCCCGAGCGCGGCCGAGATGCGCGGCAGCGCCTGGATGGGCGAGGGCCCGAAGAGGAACTCGGAGCGCGGGATGCTGGCGAAGGGCTCGGGGAGGATGACGGTGCTGGTCGCCATTGGTGCCGGACGACAAATTGAATCGAAAGGGGAACAAACTTTGCAGTAGCGACCGTTATTGCGGGAGATCGATCTTGCATCGACCGGAGTGTGCCGCAGCGGGGGG
>NW_006921502.1:0-5008 GCF_000392275.1 Phaeoacremonium minimum UCRPA7 | reverse complement strand
AAGGCTGAAAGGTGCTGAAGCCATCATATAGGGTTCGCAACCTGTGACACTATACTTATCTAATACTTTTTTAACTTTGTTTTTTATATAAAGAAAGTTATATTTTCTTTATATTTATTTAAGAGTTTTTATTACTTTTATATATTTAAATTTCATTGGTTTATAGTATGCTTTAATAAGTTCTTCTTATAGTTCTGATAGTATATATATTTTTTCTTTATATTTATATCATTCTTATTCTATTTTGCTGGTTTATACTAGTCCTAAGGGAACTTATATATTATACTCATATTTTAGCAGCTTATATACTTCTTTAAGTTTCTTTCTTTAAGTATCGTTTGATTCTATCTTTAAGAGTATATTAATTTGTCTTTCTGTCTATATTAGGGTTTTATTTAGATTTGTCATCAAGATAGTTTATGTCTTTTTTGGTATCTTTTGATAATAGTTTATTTGTTGGCTTAGAATATCTACTCTACCGTTTTCTGATCCTTTTTGATAGATGATCTAAAAGTTAAACTTTGATAATTCTTCTACCTATCTTATTTATCTTTTATTAAGTTCTTTTATGATTATAAAGTAGGTAAGGTTCTTATAGTTAGTATAGACGAGTACTTTATAAGAAGTTCTAGATAGATACTATCTTTATTCTCTAAATACTTTAATTATAGTTATCAACTCTTTATCATAAATCTGATAATTTAGCTTTAGATTATATAGTTTTTTCAAAAAGAATATTATAGATTATAGTCGATATTTATTATCTCTTTATTCTAACTATCCTTTAAATATAAAGTTTAAGGCGTTTGTCTTTACTTTATATTGTCTTATAAAGTCAAGGTTCTATAAGATTGGTTTAGATAATATTTATCGCTTTAAGATATCGAATATAATTTATGCTTTATCATTCTATATAAAGGCTTTATTCTTCTTAGTAAGGTCTATAAATAGTATGGCGATTTTGCTATAGTCTTTGATAAACTTTCGATAAAAGTTGAGGAATCTTAGAAATCTTCTGACTTTCTTAACTATAGTTGATTCAAGCTATTTTTAGATAGTTTGGATTTTGCTTTCTTATATATTGATTCGTTCTAATTCTATCATATAACTAAGGAAATCGACTTTTATAGTATAAAATATGCTTTTTTCAAGGTTTACCAATAAGTTAGCCTTTTATAGCTTTAATAATATCTAGTGTATATATGTTTAATGTTATTTAAGCGTTTTTGAGTATATTAAGATATTGTCTAAGTAGACAATAATAAAGATATTTAAAAATTCTTATAAGATATGATTTATCATAGCTTAGAAACTGGCTGGTATGTTAGTCAATCCAAAAGGTATAATTAAATATTTATAGTATCTATATTATATATAAAATGCTATTTTCTATTCGTCTCCTTCCTTAACTTTGATTAGATTATATACTTTTAGAAGGTCTAATACTATGAATATGATAGCATTATATAATCTATCCTATAGTTCTAATATTAAAGGTAGTAGATAATGGTTCTTTATTATAATATCGTTAAGTTGTCTATAGTCTATATATAAGTATAGCTTACCTTCTTTTTTTAGTATAAATAAGATTAGATATTCAGTCGACGATATAGACAGTCTAATATAATCTTTTCTAAGGTTTTTATTTAAGTATTTTCAAAGTACTTTTAGCTTGACTTTATTAAGTCTATATATTTTATAGAACTTTGATTGTATTTCTTCTTTAAATAGTATTTTATGGTTTTATTTGCTATATTATAGTAGACTTATTTTCAATTCTTTTATAAATAACTTAGTATATACTTAATATTCTTATAGAATGTTTTATAATCATTCTTTCTTTTTGTTGGTTGTAAGCGTTATTACTTACTTTTATAACTTAATGTTGGTATTCGATATATTGATAGCTTTTTTAGGCTTGCTTAAGGGTACTAAGGTTATAGTATCTTTCTTATTAGCTAAGTCCTGTCAGAATTCCTATCTAACGACTTATAATTATCATTCTTCCTTAAGTGTCGATAAATCTTGTAAGGATATATCACTCTCTTAATATAGATGATCATTAATTCAATCGATCTAAGGATTACTCTTTCTAAGCTATGATAATTCTAATAATATTAAGTATTTAGTAGAGTTTATTATATTGAATTAGATTCTTTCCTATTTCTTTTATATTTTCATTTATAGTTTGTTTGTTTCTTTATTGACTATTCTTTTATTATAAATAACTTTTTCTCTATCAACTATTATAAAGTTATAAAGATCTTTCTTATATCTTTATCTTAGATAGTATTTGTTAATAAGTATTGATAATATATAATTTCCTTATACTCTATAATCTATGATTATAATAGTATTATATTCTTTAAGATTTATTCTAACATATAGATAGTTTTCTTATACTTTTAAACTTTATAAGAATCTAATTTTACTATTTTCTTTTCATAGTTCTTTTACGATTGAGACGATCCTTTTCCTAAATCTTTTCTATACTTTCTAATGATCTAAGAGATTGGTAAACTCCTTTGCCACTGATTTCGATAGTGTTTATAGGTTTTAAGAATATTTATTATTCTAATTTCTTTGCTAGTTATATTTAAGATTTGATTTTTTAGTTGTTTGAATACTTATATTGATAGTAAAGATAGTTTTTCTTTATTATTTTTATTTTATATTATCCTTATAATATTAATGATTTACTTATTTAGATATTTATTCTACTTCTTTTGACTTTGTTTCTAACTTTAAATCAAACTAAAGTTTTTCTAAGTTTTTTGTCTAATATATTGGCGGATTTTAGTATAGCTTATAAATTCTTATAATTCTTTAGGTATTTTATTGGCTACTTTCTAGCTAGTTTTTCGAATATACTGTTTAGGTATGATTTATTATAAACTTTCTAATTTTTAATTGATTTCTTTAAGTCTTATTGTCTTTATATATTGGTATATTTACTCTTTAATCAAGTTATAAGGTACTTAATCTTCTATCTATTTAATATATGATAGTTTTTCTTTTTTTAAATTATAAATGTTTAATTATTGTATGTTTAGGATAAGTTGTAGCAAATTCTGTCGGCTTCCTACGTATGGGTGTGGTATAATATCCCTAGTTTACGTTAGTTGTAGATACTACTGGTTATACCATTCTTTAGCTTTGAGGATTGTATGCCATTTGTATTTAGGTTTTTGGCAGTTTCTTTAATATTCTGTCTTATACTTTGTTAGATAGTCTTTGTTAGATTCGAAGGTAGCTAATCTAGCTTTAATGGTTTGTTTTAAGATATACTAATGCTTTATCTCTACTTTTCTTAGTGTTTATATAATTAGTTTGTTAGCATATTTTCTTAAAAAGAAGTTATTTTTTATCTTTTTTACTATATATAGTATATATTAGTCGTAGATATATATTATCTATGATAAGATATAGTAATCTAGATTCTGATGGTTTAATAAAGAATTTTCTCCAAACATTATGAAGGTTCTTGGTTAGTTAGCTTATTCTTAATATACTTAATATATTATAACTTCTGCTAGTATAATCTGGTTGTCTAGTCTGTAGGATGCTAGATATAGTATATATCTACTATTAGTTTCTAACTTATAGGCTGATGGTGGTATTTCTTTGCCTATAAGTTCTAATGAAGGTATAATTTTCCTAAATGATATTTTTCTTATAAGTATTGGTATACTACTTCCTATACTGAGGGTTTTGTCTTATAATTAAGCTTCTGGTTTGTTATCTTTAGCTATATTTATACCATAGGTTTGTCATACTTTCTTACAGTTATGTTAAGATAGTATAATGATGGTTCTTTATTGTTTTAGTAGTTTAGGGTACTATCTAGTGTTCTTTTTATTTGACTTATATTCTTTATACTTGTCGTCGTAATAGTATGTCTAGCTAAGGATATTATATAATATTATATTTATTTGTTGTTTAGGTTCTATAAGTTGTTTAGATTCTTTACATTCTTAAGTATAGTATCCTTTCTTATTATAGTTATAATATTATATATTCTTTTTATCTTAAGTTCTCTTTTATTATCTTTTCTAGAATATATTGATTTCTATAGGTTTTAAGTGATATCTATAAGCTATACTTTATAGTTTATTATTATATTATATTTGTTTCTTACTATTGGCTTAGTATACTAGCTTGATTGTCTAGCTTTCATAAGATTTCTTCTTAAGATATCTCTCAAACAATCGATTGTCGATTTATACAGTCATTTTCATATAATTGGAGAATTTATTTAGTTAGTCTTGCTTGGCTAACTTATCTTTAATATCATCTTTTAGCCTTAAATAAAAGGCTATTATAAAGGAGTCGTCTAGCTAATCTAGTTTTGATAAGATCTGTCGGAATTTTGATATATATTCTGATGCTGATTCTTTCTATCTAAGGGTCATAAGTTTTCGCTCGGCTATTTATTTCTTATCTGAATCTCTGAAGGCTGCTTTGATAGCTTTTTCGAACTTATTATAGTTTTTGAAGATTTTCTTAGTTTCCTTTTCTTTATCCTTTAGTTTATTATTTTTAAGATAGTTTTAAAGTGTTGGTTCAAACTAGTTAAAAGTATCTTCTATAAGTAGATTAGCAGTAAATAGCATTTTATTATGCTTATAAGTTAGTTCTCCTTTATGGTACTATATATATGCTTTAAGTTAAGTTAGAAATCTTTAAAGTATTTTTTTTGTTTTATCATAAAGGTTAGGTTTCTTAATCTTTACTTAGCTTAATCCTCCTTCTAATACTTCCTTCTAAAGTTATATAACTATAGTTTATAGTCAAGCTATTTTATTGACTATATCTTATTAAGTGACGGTTCTAACTATTAAACTTGGTTAAGGTAGGTTACTTAAAGAGCTTAGAGTTGATAAGGTAGTAGTAGGTGCCATCTTGACTGTTTGGTTATTGCTTATAAGGTATATTGTCAACTTACTGAATAAGAGCTTTCAATATATAATGATCCTTCCTATCAGTATGTCGATAGGTAACTAAGGGT